>NW_024470786.1:290000-308352 GCF_017639515.1 Carcharodon carcharias | reverse complement strand
GGGACAGAGAGAGAGGGACAGAGAGAGAGGGACAGAGAGAGAGGGACAGAGAGAGAGGGACAGAGAGAGAGGGACAGGGAGAGAGAGAGGGGGACAGAGAGAGAGAGAGAGAGAGAGGGAGACGGGTACAGAGAGAGAGAGGGCGAGGGGTACAGAGAGAGAGAGAGAGAGGGAGAGGGAGAGGGGGACAAAGAGAGAGAGAGAGGGAGAGGTGTACACAGAGAGAGAGAGAGAGAGAGAGAGAGAGAGAGGGAGAGGGGGACAGAGAGAGAGAGAGAGAGGGGGAGACGGGGACAGAGAGAGAGAGAGAGAGAGAGGGGGAGACGGGGACAGAGAGAGAGAGAGAGAGAGAGAGAGGGAGACGGGGACAGAGAGAGAGAGAGAGAGAGAGGGAGAGGGGGACAGAGAGAGAGAGAGAGAGAGAGTGGGAGAGGGGGACAGAGAGAGAGAGAGAGAGAGGGAGACGGGGACAGAGAGAGAGAGAGAGAGAGGGAGAGGGGGACAGAGAGAGAGAGAGAGAGAGCAAGAGAGCAATAGAGAGAGACAGACGGACGACGGGAGGCTGACATGTCGATGATTGATTTGCGACTACTCACCGACACAGTAGGGGCAGTGCAATGGCGCACGCCTCCCTCTCAGACTGAGAGCTGGACAGCAGCATGTGAGTGAGGGTGCCTGCACCAAACGGAGACTCTGCCTGGACACTCAGGTTCCTCAGGAGGACCTCGCCTGGGGGGGAAGAGAGAAGATGGAGGTGTTAAGCCCACAAGCCGTGGGAGCAGAAGTTGGCCATTCGGCCCATCGAGTCTGCTCCGCCATTCCATGAGATCAAGACCGATCCGATAATTCTCAGCTCCACTTCCCTGCCTTTTCCCTGTGATCCTCGATTCCCTGACTGATTAAAAACCCGTCCATCTCGGCCTTGAATATACTCAATGACCCGGCCTCTGCGGTAAAGAGTTCCCCAGATTGACTACCCTCAGAGAGAAGAAATTCCTCCTCATATCCGTCTTCAACAGGAGTCCCCCTTACTCTATTATACCCTCTGGTCCTAGACTCTCCCACAAGGGGAAACAACATCAGCATCTCCCCCGTCAAGGCCCCTCTCAGAATCTTCTACGTTTCAATAAGGTCGCCTCCCATTCCTCTAAACTCCGAGTACAGGCCCAACCCACTCAACCTCTTCTCACGGGAAAATCCCTCCATAACCCGGGATCGACCGGGTGAACCTTCTCCGGACTGCCTCCAATGTCAGTGCCTTAGATCAGGAGACTGAAACTGTTCACCGTGTT
Source organism: Carcharodon carcharias (assembly GCF_017639515.1). Classification (NCBI taxonomy): domain Eukaryota; kingdom Metazoa; phylum Chordata; class Chondrichthyes; order Lamniformes; family Lamnidae; genus Carcharodon; species Carcharodon carcharias. The sequence goes on along the minus strand of NW_024470786.1, from coordinate 307,060 downwards.
CTCGGTGTGGTCTAGCTGGTGCCTCGTACAGTTTCAGCAAGACTTGCCTATTTTTATACCCTATTCCCTTCGGGATGAAGGCCGACATTCCGCTTGCCTTCCCCACAACCCGCTGGACTCGTACGCTAGCTTTTCTGGGATTCATGCGCGAGGACCACCCCCCCCACCCCCCCCCCGCCGAATCCCCCCCCGTGCTGCCGCTTTCTGCAGCCTCTCCACTGAAATGACCTTCAGAGAAACAAGGCGAAGGGTGAGAAGGGCTGGCAGGGAGGGGGTGCTGAGAGTTGGCCGCGTCCACCTTACCCAACTCCCTGTTCCGCCGGACGAAGGTCCACTGCTCCCCCCGTTCTCGCCCCGCGATCTCGGTCCCCTCCAGCGGCGCCCCAGGTCGCAGTCCGTGGATGAGCTGAGCCCGGACGAGGGGGACAGCCCGGCCGCGCACCAGGGCCTCCAGGCAGTTGGGGTTGCAGGCGAGACGGGCCAGCAGACGGGCGCAGCGGGCACCGGGAGGGCGGGCCAGGGTCAGGTAGTCCAGGAAGGCCCGCAGCGAGCCCTCCGTCACCAGCCCCGGGGCCGGGTCCTCCGCCTGCGAGAAGCGGGAGAGCAGCAGGAGGACCGGGGCCTCGGGGAGGCAGGGCTCCGGGGGGGTGGGAGGAGGAGGAGGAGGAGGAGGGGGAGGGGGGGAGGAGGAGGAGGGGGAGGAAGGGGTGGCGGGAGACTCGGCGGGCGAGAGGGGCAAGGCCAGCAGGGGGCGATAGGCGGCGCCCGGCGACGCCTCGCCCGGTCGCTCAGCCGGGCCGCCGTCCAGCCCCTCCCGCTCGGCTCGCTCTCCCGGCGACAGCAAGGGCTGGGGGGTGATCTCCGTCTCGCCCGGGGGCCCAGGCAGCACTTCGTCAGGGCTCTCGATGTAACCTTCTGATACCAGCCAGGACCTAGAGGGTGATGGGAGAGAGAGGGAGAGAGGGAAAGAGAGAGAGAAAGAGAGAGAGAGAGAAAGAGAGAGAGATTCAGACTAAGGCTCATCATACATCGACAGCCATGTGTGGCGCACCACACGATTCACTCGGTACTGACCCCCAGCCCAACCCTCCCACTTCCCGATGAGCGCAGATATTTGGCCGCAGACTTTAGCTGGGGCGTTGTACGCGGGGGAAACGAGGGGAACCCCGCGTATTCGGGAATGGAGCCATCACCACAATCCATCGGGCCCCAGGACGCGTCTGCCTCCTCGGGGGTGAAGGGGGCGCGGAGGGGAGCGTTCCCCAGTGCCCATCCCACAACCCACAGATTAGGTGGCTATTTCTCCCCTTGCTCAAGGCGGCAGCGGCACATCTAACAGCAACAAAACTAAAAACATAACGACAGTCAGTAACACAGGGTGCTGGGGGGAGAGGGGTTACTGAGTGACAGTGTGAGGGAGCTGGATTAACATCAGTAGAGACACAGTCAGTAACACAGGGTGCTGCGGGGAGAGGGGTAACAGTGACAGTGTGAGGGAGCTGGATTAACATCAGTAGAGACACAGTCAGTAACACAGGGTGCTGCGGGGAGAGGGGTAACAGTGACAGTGTGAGGGAGCTGGATTAACATCAGTAGAGATACAGTCAGTAACACAGGGTGATGGGGGCGGGGGGAGAGGGGTTACTGAGTGACAGTGTGAGGGAGCTGGATTAACATCAGTAGAGATACAGTCAGTAACACAGGGCGCTGGGGGGAGGGGGGTTACTGAGTGACAGGGTGAGGGAGCTGGATTTACATCAGTAGAGATACAGTCAGTAACACAGGGCGCTGGGGGTGAGGGGTTACTGAGTGACGGTGTGAGGGAGCTGGATTAACATCAGTAGAGATACAGTCAGTAACACAGGGCGCTGGGGGGGAGAGGGGTTACTGAGTGACAGTGTGAGTGAGCTGGATTAACATCAGTAGAGATACAGTCAGTAACACAGGGCGCTGGGGGTGAGGGGTTACTGAGTGACAGTGTGAGGGAGCTGGATTAACATCAGTAGAGATACAGTCAGTAACACAGGGCACTGGGGGGAGAGGGGTTACTGAGTGACAGTGTGAGGGAGCTGGATTAACATCAGTAGAGATACAGTCACGAAGAGCCCATGGTGTTAGAAGCAAGGTACTAGCATGGATAGAAGTCTGGCTGTCTGGCAGGAGGCAGAGAGTGGGGATAAGGGGGTCCTTCTCAGGATGGTGGCCGGTGACTAGTGGAGTTCCGTTGGGATCACAACTTTTCACTTTATACATTAATGATCTAGATGAAGGAACTGAGGGCATTCTGGCTAAGTTTGCAGATGATACAAAGATAGGTGGAGGGACAGGTAGTATTGAGAGGTGGGGAGGCTGCAGAAGGATTTGAACAGGTTAGGAGAATGGGCAAAGAAGTGGCAGATGGAATACAACGTGGGGAAGTGTGAGGTCAAGCACTTTGGTAGGAAGAATAGAGGCATAGACTATTTTCTAAATGGGGAGAGAATTCAGAAATCTGGAGTGCAAAGGGACTTGGGAGTCCTGGTCCAGGAATCTCTTAAGGTTAACTTGCAGGTTGAGTCGGTAGTTAGGAAGGCAAATGCAACGTTGGCATTTATTTCGAGAGGACTGGAATATAAAAGCAGGGATGTGCTGCTGAGGCTTTATAAGGCTCTGGTCAGACCACATTTAGAATACTGAGATAAATTTTGGGCCCCGTATCTCAGGAAGGATGTTCTGGCCCTGGACAGGGTCCAGAGGAGGTTCACGAGAACGATCCCAGGAGTGAAAGGCTTAACATATGAGGAACGTTTGAGGACTCTGGGTCTATACTTGATGGAGTTTAGAAGGATGAGAGGGGATCTGATTGAAACTTACAGAATACTGAAAGGCCTGGATAGAGTGGACGTGGGGAAGATGTTTCCATTAGTAGGAGAGACTAGGACCCGAGGGCACAGCCTCAGAGTAAAGGGAAGACCTTTTAGAACAGAGATGAGGAGAAACTTCTTTAGCCAGAGAGTGGTGAATCTATGGAATTCATTGTCACAGAAGGCTGTGGAGGCCGGGTCATTGAGTGTATTTAAGACCGAGATAGATAGATTCTTGATTGGTAAGGGGGGCAAAGGTTACGGGGAGAAGGCGGGAGAATGGGGTTGAGAAACTTATCAGCCGTGATTGAATGGCGGAGCAGACTCGATGGGCCGAATGGCCTAATTTCTGCTCCTATGTCTTATGGTCTTACAGGGCGCTGGAGGGAGAGCGGTTACTGAGTGACAGTGTGAGGGAGATGGATTAACATCAGTAGAGATACAGTCAGTAACACAGGGCGCTGGGGGGAGAGGGGTTACTGAGTGACAGTGTGAGGGAGCTGGATTAACATCAGTAGAGATACAGTCAGTAACACAGGGAGCTGGGGGGAGAGGGGTTACTGAGTGACTGTGTGAGGGAGCTGGATTAACATCAGTAGAGATACAGTCACAGACACGGCGCTGGGGGGAGAGGGGTTACTGAGATAGGGAGGGTTTGTGGGGGCTGGAGGAGGTTACAGAGATAGGGAGGGGTGTAGGGGCTGGAGGAGGTTACAGAGATAGGGAGGGGCGTAGGGGCTGGAGGAGGTTACAGAGATAGGGAGGGGTGTAGGGGCTGGAGGAGGTTACAGAGATAGGGAGGGGCGTAGGGGCTGGAGGAGGTTACAGAGATAGGGAGGGGTGTAGGTGGGTGGAGGACGTTACAGGGATAGGGAGGGGTGTAGGGGCTGGAGGAGTGAGCGAGCGAGCGAGGGTGGGTGGGTCGTGTCTCCTACCTGAGGCTGAGGAAGCTGGATGAAGCCTCCGCCGGCTGCTCCTCCCCGGCGATGGGCCTGTCGGGCGGGTAGTCGAAGGAGGCGGCCTGGCGCTCGTCCTCGGGCTCCTCGGGGCAGGGATGGGGGGGGAGGCCGGCCGGCGGCCGCAGCCCGGCCAGGGACAGCAGCTCGTCCAGCAGCACGGGCACCAGGCCGCGGGCGTGGAGGTAGTCCATGGCCGGCTGGTCGTAGAAGAAGCCCAGCAGGGCGGCCAGGATGCGGGGCCGGCTGGCCCGGTGCCCGGGCTCCTTCAGCAGGGCCAGCAGCAGGTCCAGGCCCCCCTCCTCCCGCACCCGGGCCCGGTTGACCGCCTCCCGGCAGCACAGGCAGAGGGCCCGGAGGTGGGCGGGGGCCGAGGGGGCCCCGGGGTCCGAGCGCAGGGCCCCCACCAGCAGCCCCACGCCGCCGGCCCCGCCGACCCCCGGCCGCAGGAAGCCCTGGCCGCACAGGTTGCCCAGGGCGGCCAGGGCCCCCTCCCGGACTCCCCGGCCCCCCCGGGCGGCCAGCCCCGCCAGCAGGGGGACCCCGCCGTGCCGGGAGACCTGCAGGGCGCAGGGGGCGCCGCAGGAGCGGGTCAGCTCGGCCGCCGCCCGGGCTGCCGCCCCCAGCAGGCCCGGCTCCTCCCGGCCCAGCAGCCCCAGCAGCGGGGCCACGCAGCCCTGGGCGGTCAGCGAGCGGCGGTGGGCGGGCGTGTCCGACAGGATCCGCAGCGTCCGCACCGCCGTCTGCAGGCAGTCCGCATCCTCGGTGGCGCTCAGCAAGCCGATCAGGTGCGGCACCGCTCCTGCACAGAGACAGAGAGAGACAGAGTCAGTGTCAGCAGGGGGGGGGGGGGGGGGGGGGGGGGGGGGGGGGGGGGGGGGGGGGGGGGGGGGGGGGGGGGGGGGGGGGGGGGGGGGGGGGAGGGGGAGGGGGAACGAGGGAGGGGGAACGAGGGAGGGGGAACGAGGGAGGGGGAGGGGGAACGAGGGAGGGGGAGGGGGAACGAGGGAGGGGGAGGGGGAGGGGGAGGGGGAACGAGGGAGGGGGAGGGGGAGGGGAAGGGGGAGGGGGAACGAAGGAGGGGGAACGAGGGAGGGGGAGGGGGAGATGGGGGGGGGAGGGGGAATGAGGGAGGGGGAGGGGGAGGGGGAGGAACGAGGGAGGGGGAGGGGAGGGGAGGGGGAGGGGGAAGTGGGAGGGGGAGGGGGAGGGGAAGGGGAAGGGGGAGGGGGAAGGGAGGGGGAGGGGGGGGGGAGGGGAGGGGGGAGGGGGAAGAGGGAGGGGGAGGGGGACGAGGGGAGGGAAGGGGGGAGGGGGAGGGGGAACGGGGGTGGGGAAAGAGGAGGGGTAGGGGGAAAGAGGGAGGGGGTGGGGGAACGAGGGAGAGGGAGGGGGAACGAGGGAGAGGGAGGGGGAACGAGGGAGGGGGAGGGGGAGGGGTAGTGGGGTAGGGGGAGGGGTAGTGGGGTAGGGGGAGGGGTAGTGGGGTAGGGGGAGGGGTAGTGGGGTAGGGGGAGGGGTAGTGGGGTAGGGGAGGGGTAGTGGGGGTTGGGGGAGGGGTAGTGGGGTAGGAGGAGGGGTAGTGGGGTAGGGGGAGGGGTAGTGGGTAGGGGGAGGGGTAGTGGGGTAGGGGTAGTGGGGTAGGAGGAGGGGTAGTGGGGTAGGGGGAGGGGTTAGGTGGGGTAGGGGGAGGGGTAGTGGGGTAGGAGGAGGGGTAGTGGGGTAGGAGGAGGGGGTAGTGGGGTAGGAGGAGGGGTAGTGGGGTAGGAGGAGGGGTAGTGGGGTAGGGGGAGGGGTAGTGGGGTAGGGGGAGGGGTAGTGGGGTAGGGGGAGGGTAGTGGGGTAGGGGGAGGGGTAGTGGGGTAGGGGGAGGGGTAGTGGGGTAGGGGGAGGGGTAGTGGGGTAGGGGGAGGGGTAGTGGGGTAGGGGGAGGGGTAGTGGGGTAGGGGGAGGGGTGTGGGGTAGGAGGTGGGGTAGTGGGGTAGGGGGGGGTAGTGGGTAGGAGAGGGGTAGGGGGGTAGGGGGAGGAGGGGTAGTGGGGTAGGGGGAGGGGTAGTGGGGTAGGGTGGGGAGGGGTAGTGGGGTAGGGGAGGGGTAGAGGGGGGAGGGTCATGGGGTAGGGGGAGGGGTAGTGGGGTAGGGGGAGGGGTAGGGGGGTAGGGGAGGGGTAGTGGGGTAGGGGGAGGGGTAGTGGGGTAGGAGGAGGGGTAGTGGGGTAGGGGGAGGGGTAGTGGGGTAGGGGGAGGGGTAGTGGGGTAGGGGGAGGGGTAGTGGGGTAGGGGGAGGGGTAGTGGGGTAGGGGGAGGGGTAGTGGGGTAGGGGAGGGGTAGTGGGGTAGGGGGAGGGGTAGTGGGGTAGGGGGAGGGGTAGTGGGGTAGGGGAGGGGTAGTGGGGTAGGGGGAGGGGTAGTGGGGTAGGGGGAGGGGTAGTGGGGTAGGGGGAGGGGTAGTGGGGTAGGGGAGGGGTAGTGGGGTAGGGGGAGGGGTAGTGGGGTAGGGGGAGGGGTAGTGGGGTAGGGGGAGGGGTAGTGGGGTAGGGGAGGCGTAGTGGGGTAGGGGGAGGGGTAGTGGGGTAGGAGGAGGGGTAGTGGGGTAGGAGGAGGGGGTAGTGGGGTAGGAGGAGGGGTAGTGGGGTAGGAGGAGGGGTAGTGGGGTAGGAGGAGGGGTAGTGGGGTAGGAGGAGGGGTAGTGGGGTAGGAGGAGGGGTAGTGGGGTAGGGGGAGGGGTAGTGGGGTAGGAGGAGGGGTAGTGGGGTAGGAGGAGGGGTAGTGGGGTAGGGGGAGGGGTAGTGGGGTAGGAGGAGGGGTAGTGGGGTAGGAGGAGGAGTAGTGGGGTAGGAGGAGGAGTAGTGGGGGAGGCACGGAAAGAGGGAGGCGCGGGGAAGGGGCAGGGGGAGGGGAGGGGAGGGGGCGGGGGAGGGGCGTCTTTCGTCGTGGGGGCGCGGAGAGGTGTGTCTCTCCGTGATGGATGGGAGGGCGTCGTTGATCTGTCTTTGTGGGGGGTGGGGGGTGGGGGGGGAGTAGGAGGGGGAGAGGTGTGTCTCTCCAAGGGGAGTGGGGGGCGAGGGGGAGGGGGGAGGGGGCAGGTGTGTCTCTCCGAGGTATGGTGGGGGGAGAGGTGTGTCTCTCCGAGCTAGGGTGGGGCGAGGGAGGGTGGGGAGAAAGAGGTGTGTCTCCTCAAGGGAGGGTGGGGGGGGGAGAGAAGAGGTGTGTCTCCCCAAGGGAGGGAAGAGGTGTGTCTCCCCGAGGGAGGGTGGGGGTGTGTGTCTCCCCGAGGGGGGGGTGGGGGAAAGAGGTGTGTCTCCCCGAGGGAGGGTGGGGGGGGGGGGGAAAGAGGTGTGTCTCCTCAAGGGAGGGTGGGGGGGGGAGAGGTGTGTCTCCCCGAAGGAGGGTGGGGGGGGGGGGGGGGGGGAGAGGTGTGTCTCCCCGAAGGAGGGTGGGGGGGGGGGGGGGGGGGAGAGGTGTGTCTCCCGAAGGAGGGTGGGGGTTGGGGTGGGGGGGGGGGGGGGGGGGGGGGGGGGGGGGAGAGGTGTGTCTCCCCGAAGGAGGGTGGGTGGGTGGGGGGGGGGGGGGGGGGGGGGGGGGGGGGGGGGGGGGGAGAGGTGTGTCTCCCCGAAGGAGGGTGGGTGGGTGGGGGGGGGGGGGGGAGGTGTGTCTCCCCGAAGGAGGGGGGCGAGGGGGAGGGGGACTGGTGTGTCTCTATGAGCTAGGGTGGGGCGAGGGAGGGTGGAGGGAAAGAGGTGTGTCTCCACGAGGGAGGGTGGGGGGGGAGAGGTGTGTCTCCCCGAGGGAGGGGGGCGAGGGGGAGGGGGACTGGTGTGTCTCTCCGAGCTAGGTTGGGGGGAAAGAGGTGTGCCTCCACGAGGGAGGGTGGGGGGGGGAAGAGGTGTGTCTCCACGAGGGAGGGTGGGTGGGTGGGGGGAGAGGTGTGTCTCCCCGAGGGAGGGTGGGGGTGTGTGTCTCCCCGAGGGAGGGTGGGGGAGTGGAAGAGGTGTGTCTCCACGAGGGAGGGTTGGGGGGAGGGGGAGAGGTGTGTCTCCACGAGGGAGGGTGGGGGGGGGGGGGGAGGAGAGGTGTGTCTCCCCGAGGCGGGGGGGGGCGAGGGGGAGGGGGACTGGTGTGTCTCTCCGAGCTAGGGTGGGGGGAAAGAGGTGTGTCATTCCGGGGGAGGGTGGGGCGAGGGAGAGGGGGTGGGGGACTGGTGTGTCTCTCTGAAGTGGGCAGGAGGGAGCTGTGCATCCCTCTGGAGGGTGGGTGGGTGGGTGGGGGAGGGGGATGTGTATTTCTCTGAGAGGGAGGGGGAGGGGGTGGGGCGTGTCTCTCCGAGGAGCCTGCTCAGCGCGTCGATGGGGTGGTTGGGTGCCTGATCAGCATGTCCCGGGCAAGAGTCGGGGTTCGGGGTCTCCAGGGGTAGCTACCTGGGGTCACCTACCTGACTGATGGATGATGACTGAGTTCTCAGATTCCAGAGCGAGGTTACCCAGAGCCCGTGCTGCCCTGTTCTGTACACTCAGCAGACTGAACCCCTTCAATATGTTCACTGCGGAGAGAGAGAGAGATGTTCAGACTCCAGTAAATACCCCTGCGCTTTCTCACCCACCGTGGACTGCAGGAGTAAAGCGGCCCCATGCAGTAGTGATAAAACCCCCAGGGAACCACGGGGGGGGGGGGGAACGGACACCAAAGCTGGGGTGTCAGTGCATTCCAGGTGATTGTGGGGGGTGCGGCTCAGAGGGGGGATGGGGCTGACGGTCGTGGAGGGAGGGTGGGTGCACACGATGGTGGGTGCGCGGCGAGTCTTACCCAAGGGAGGGATCCCACCCAGTTTCCGAATCTGTAACAGAGAAAGGGAGGGTTAGAGATTTAAAGATGGAGCCAGGTACATCCGAACTCCCCCTGCCCACCGGCACGTCGACATCCCCGACCCCCATCTCGACAACCCCCCCCCGCCCGCTAACACCCGACACGATGACCCCTACGGCACACGCCAATCCAGAAACCCCGTGACGCACTGACCTCCCCCCCCACCGCACAACAGGTTGACCCTCCCACAACGCACCCAGCCCCCCCCCCCCCCCAACACGACACTCCGCTTCCCCCTCCAACAGGATGATCTTCCCCACGTGTCGACTCCCCCACGACAGGATGACCCTCCCACAACAATGCCCCAACTCCCCCTTACGACAGGATGACCCTCCCCCCACGATGCCCGACTCCCCGTTACGACAGGATAACCCACCCTCACTACGCACCGACCCCCCCCCCCCAAACGACATGATGGCCCACCCCGACAATGCACCGACTCCACCCATGACAGGATGACCCGCCACCCCCCCCCCCACTACGCACCGACTCCCCCCACAACAGGATGACCCTCCCCGTCATGCCGACTCCCCCATGACAGGATGACCCTCCCCCCATGATGCCCCAACTCCCCACTACAACAGGATAACCCACTCCCACTACGCACCAACGCCACCCACGACAGGATGACCCGCCCCCCCCCCCACTACGCACTGACTCCCCCCACAACAGGATGACCCTGCCCCAGTACACGCCGCCTACCCCCTACGACAGGATGCCCCTCCCCGTCATGCCGACTCCCCCATGTGACAGAATGACCTTCCGCACCCCCCACCCACAACGCGCCAACTCCCACCTACGACACGATGACCTTCCCCCACCCCCACCCACAATGCGCCAACTCCCACCTCCGACAGGATGACCTCTCTCCCCCCCCACCCCCCCCCGGGCAACGACTCCCACCTACGACAGGATGACCTTCCCCCCCCAAACCCCGCAACGACTCCCACCTACGACAGGATGACCTTCCCCCCCAAACACCGCAACGACTCCCAACTACGACAGGATGACCTTCCCCCCAACCCCCACCTACGACAGGATGACCTTCCCTCACCCCCACGACTCCCACCTACGACAGGATGACCCTCCTCCATAACGGAGCAACCCCACCCCTTCCCCTCTAGGCCTCGCCTCACCTCCCTGCGGGCCCCCTCCTGGGTACAGCAGTTGGCCAGGATGCTGAGGCCAATCTCCAGCTCTTTCTTCCCCGGCCTCGCCCCGTCCCGCAGGAGCAGCCCCACCAGCGCCCGGACGCCTCCGGCCCGGCGGAACCGCTCGGCCGCCCCGGCCTCCTTCAAGTGCTTGGTGCGCAGGGCCAACAGGGCCTGGAGGCGGCGACCGGGATCGGTCTGCGGGCCCAGCTGGGCGGCGCACTGCCGGAGGGAGGCGGCGACCTCCATATCCCTCAGGGCGGGCGGCGGCGGCAACGCCGCCATTTTGTCTCCTTCTTCCTCCGGCCTCCCGCTTTCTATCCGGGGTCTTGCGCCGCGCGGCCACCTGGGGTTTGTAGTCCCGCCGTGACGTCACCTCCCTTCACAGCAAAGGCCGCCGCCCCACGTCTCGAACTACAGATCCTCCCAGAGGCCCGGGGGATTATGTCTTGTGTGTTTTTGTGTGTGTGTGTGTGTGTGTGTGTGTGTGTGTGCGCGCGCGCGGTGACGCCACAACGGGTGGACGACACGTCTCCCTGCGCTGCATTGTGGGACCTGTAGTCCGCTATTGACGCCACGTTGTAGTCCAAGCCTGACGTCGTGCCCCACCTGACATCTTACGATCAATCCCCCTCCTCATGTTCAAAGACTTTCGTCAACTTGGGTGAACCTCGAGTTTGGCAGCCGGTGGGGGAGGGGCCGTCGATAGGCAATTTGTTTTTTTCTTTTATCCGCCATTTAGTAGCGAACTGTTGACGCCTACCGCTACGACGTGATGTTAGCCCGCTGCATTGTGGTCCTTGTAGTCCTCCCATGACGTCACCCAAACCGCACCAGCTGACAAGACGTCAGATTAAAAGCAAAACACTGCAGATGCTGGAAACCTGAAACAAAAACAATAATAGCCGGAAAAACTCAGCAGGTCTGGCAGCATCTGCGGAGAGGAACATGGTTAACGTTTCCAGTCCGTATGACTCTTCATCAGAACTGAGGCAAGATAGAAATGAGGGGAAATATAAGCTGTAAGACAAAAGGACAAAGAGGTGTTGAAGGTGGTGATATTACCTAAGGAATGTGCTCATTAAGGGTAGAAAGCAGGACAAGCTAGTGGCAGATGGCCCTAGCGGGGGTGGGCGAGGGGTTGGGTGGGGGGAAAGGATCGAAATAGGCTAAAAGGTAGAGATAAAATACATTTAAAAATAATGGAAATAGGTGGGAAAAGAAAAATCTATATAAATTATTGGAAAAAAAGGGGGGGGGGTGATCAGAAAGTAGGTGGGGATGGAGGAGAGAATTCATGATCTAAAGTTGTTGAATTCAATATTCAGTCCAGAAGGCTGGAAAGTGCCTGGTCGGAAGATGAGGTGCTGTTCCTCCAGTTTGCATTGAGCTTCACTGGAACAAAGTAGCTGGCCAAGGACGGACATGTGGGCAAGAGAGCAATGCCTACCTTGAAGAAGTAGTGTTCTTCTCTCCGACAGGACATCTGTATCTCTCTTTTGCCTTGTTCACCTTCATTGCTTTCCGTTTCTCTCCTGGTGTTTGACAAGGTGTTTACTAAAACCCGCTTTCACAGCCATATCTCCTTCCTCAGTGACTGTCTCCGTCTCCGACTTACCCCACGTGGATTTCAACTGAAATTCCATCCCTCATGTTTCGAACCCCCCCCCCCCCCCCACCGCCACCCCGCAGGATTACAGGTATCTCCGGGACATACAACACTCCTCAGACTGCTGTTCTCGTTGCGTTATGAGATCCACACTCAGTGCCATGCGCTGCCATATGAACACACTCGACCTCTCCCTCCAGCAGCACCGCCGCTCCCTATTTCTAAGCTGCCCGTGCCCCCAGTTTCATTTTATTCTTCGCCTCATCCGACGCCTCAACAAGAAACTTTGCCTCTTACTTTCAGGTGCTAAGGAACGCAAGCTCCAACAACTCATCGACACCAACACCCATCCAGGACCCTCCATCTCTGCCTGTTCCTCTGTCCCCACACCATCTTCCAATCCCAGCCCCAGCCGTGTATTCACTATACCCCCTGACCTTCCCCTCTCCGATGCTGAACATTCAGTGCTCAGCAAAGGACTTAGTTTCATACCCTTAAGCCCTCACCTCAATGAATTTCGGGCTCGGCATGATGCTGAACTCTTCTTCCGCCGTCTTCGTCTCCGGGCTCACTTCTTTGGGCAGGAGTCCTCGCCCCATTCAACGGATCCTTTCACCCATCTCCAATATTCTCCCTCCACCTGGACCCCTCCCTCTGGATTCTTACCTTCTCTTGATCTTTTCATTGAGAACTGTCGGCGTGACATTAGTCATCTCAATTTCTCTGCTCCTCTCACCCATTCTAATCTGTCTCTCTCTGAATTTACTGCACTCCATTCTCTCAGGTCCAACCCTGACATTGTCATCAAACCTGCTGACAAGGGTGGTGCTGTTGTTGTCTGGTGCACTGACCTCTACCTCGCGGAGGCTGAGCGTCAACTCGCAGACACTTCCTCCTACCTCTCCCTGGACCATGACCCCACCACTGAACATCAAGCCATTGTTTCCAGGACTGTCACTGACCTCATCTCCTCTGGGGATCTTCCTCCCACAGCTTCCAACCCGATAGTCGCCCAACCTCGGACGGCCCGCTTCTACCTCCTACCCAAAATCCACAAACAGGACTGTCCTGGTAGACCGATCGTCTCAGCTTGCTCCTGCCCCACTGAACTCATTTCTCGCTATCTTGACTCCCTTCTCTCTCCCCTTGTCCAGTCCCTTCCCACCTACATCCTTGATTCCTCTGACATCCTACATCATATCAACAATTTCTAGTTCCCTGGCCCCAACTGCTTCTTCTTCACCATGGACATCCAATCCCTCTACACCTCCATCCCCCACCAGGATGGTCTGAGGGCCCTTAGCTTCTTCCTCGAACAAAGGCCTGAACAATCCCCATCCACCACTACTCTCCTCCGTCTGGCTGAACTTGTTCTCACACTGAACAATTTCTCCTTCAACTCCTCTCACTTCCTCCAAATAAAAGGTGTGGCTATGGGTACCCGCATGGGCCCCAGCTATGCCTGTCTCTTTATGGGGTATGTGGAACATTCCTTGTTCCAGTCCTACTCCTGCCCCCTTCCACAACTGTCTCTGGTACATCGATGATTACTTCAGTGCTGCTTCATGCTCTCGTCAGGACTTGGAAAAATTTATTAATTTTGTTTCCAATCTCCACCCCTCCATCATTTTCACGTGGTCCATCTCTGACACTTCCCTTCCCTTCCTTGACCTCTCTGTCTCAATCTCTGGTGATAGACTGTCCACCAATATCCATTACAAACCTACCGACTCAGCTACCTTGACTACAGCTCCTCACACCCCACTTCCTGTAAGGACTCCATCCCATTCTCTCAGTTCCTTCGCCTCCGTTGCATCTGTTCCGATGATGCTACCTTCAAAAACAGTTCCTCTGACATGTCCTCCTTCTTCCTTAACCGAGGTTTTCCACCCACGGTCGTTGACAGGGCCCTCAACTGTGTCCGGCCCATCTCCCGCGCATCCGCCCTCACGCCTTCTCCTCCCTCCCAGAAACATGATAGGGTCCCCCTTGTCCTCACTTATCACCCCACCAGCCTCCGCATTCAAAGGATCATCCTCCGCCATTTCCGCCAACTCCAGCATGATGCCACCACCAAACACATCTTCCCTTCACCCCCCCTGTCGGCATTCCGTACGGATCATTCCATCCGTGACACCCTGGTCCACTCCTCCATCACCCCCTACTCCTCAACCCCCTCCCACAGCACCTCCCCATGCAACCGCAGAAGATGTAACACCTGCCCCTTCACTTCCTCTCTCCTCACCGTCCAAGGGCCCAAACACTCCTTTCAAGTGAAGCAGCATTTCACTTGCATTTCCCCCAACTTAGTCTACTGCATTCGTTGCTCCCAATGTGGTCTCCTCTACATTGGAGAGACCAAACGTAAACTGGGCGACCGCTTTGCAGGACACCTGCGGTCTGTCCGCAAGAATGACCCAAACCTCCCTGTCGCTTGCCATTTTAACACTCCTCCCTGCTCTCTTGCCCACATGTCTGTCCTTGGCTTGCTGCATTGTTCCAGTGAAGCCCAACGCAAACTGGAGGAACAACACCTCATCTTCCGACTAGGCACTTTACAGCCTTCCGGACTGAATATTGAATTCAACAACTTTAGATCTTGAACTCCCTCCTCCATCCTCACCCCCTTTCCATTTCTTCCCCCTTCCTTTTGTTTTTTCCAATAATTTATGTAGATTTTTCTTTTTCCACCTATTTCCCATTATTTTTAAATGTATTTCCATCCATTGTTTTGTCTCTACCTTTTAGCCTATTTCGATCCCTTCACCCCACCCCACCCCCACTAGGGCTATCTGTACCTTGCTCGTCCTGCTTTCTACCCTTAATTAGCACATTCCTTAGATAGTATCACCACCTTCAACACCTCTTTGTCCTTTTGTCTGTGACATCTTTTGGTTATCTCCACCTATCACTGGCCCTCTATCCAGCTCTACTTGTCCCACCCCCCCTTAAACCAGCTTCTATTTCCCCTCATTTCTATATTCCCTCAGTTCTGATGAAGAGTCACGCAGACTCGAAACATTAACTGTGCCCCTCTCCGCAGATGCTGCCAGACCTGCTGAGTTTTCCCAGCTATTTCTGTTTTTGTAAACAATCAGATTCCTTTCCTTTCTTAGATTCTTAGAAGCGACCTTAGATTCCTGTCGTATTTCGCGTTTTAATTCGATCTTCCCCAACCAATCAGAACTAATCATGTCGTTGTTTGAAATTTCATTCAGTAATCACACGAGTGTTAAGTTTTCAGTTCGTATTTTGAGTAGAGTTAGTGGGGGGGGCTTTGCGCCATTCTACTGGCCCCCTTTTCAAAGTTCGAACGGTTGACGTGACGATGTAATGCGTCGCCCCGCTGCCTGATGGGTAATGTCGTTCCCTTTCTGCCTGAAGGGGGCGAGACTACATCTCCCGCGCGGGGCAGGCCGGGACGGGCGCACTCCTCCCGGTCAGACATTTGCTGGTCCTCTCTGTGCTCCACTTTGGTAACCTTGGGCAGTTTAAGCTTTTATGATGTGCCAGCCGAAATCTTAAAAGCTAGGCCGATGGTTGGGGTCGGGGCAGAAGCCTGCAACGAAATGAAATAAAAGTCCAGATGTGTCACAATAACTTGACTTAAATTTCTGAACCATGCTCGGCAGTTAACTGCCTGTCACCGTCAACTGGTGTGCTCCCCAAGGCAACGCTTTGACCAATCGGAGTACACTTTCCAGCCGCTCAGCACTCTCCTCCCATGCAGTACGAATTGTGGCTCCCTTTACGTTTTGGTACTTTTGTTGTGAATTGCCCTGATGAGTGCGACGCGAAAATCTTCCACAAAAAAAAGCCCCCCCCCCCCACCCCCCCAATTTTTCCCCAGCTCTGTACCGCCAAATGACTATTTGCATTTGTCCCTGATTCGAAGACCCTCGCTGAGAGACAAGTCACCCTTACCTGCACAAGTAACATAACTTTGTCGTTTGGGATGACCAATCCGTGCACTCAAATTTCAGGACAGGTTCAGTTCATTCCAGGTAGATGGTCATTATCCAGCGGCCCCCAAGTCGCTGTCGGGAAACTACAGTGTGTCGCTCAGTACATTTCAGTCAGCTCCATTGGTTAGGAAGAGTAATTGCTGAATTATTAGCATCGAGAGGTCATTTCTTACCTCACCTGCTGAGCATCTCCCAGCCTGAAATACCAGCTTACCCCACAATCCTGTGGCCCGTGTTGACCCTCGCGAGCTCTGCATCTGCCCCATCCTTCGCCCTTATCTTTGCTCATCTAAATTCAGGCAGCATCCCTGGACAGAGACTCTTCTTCAGAGTGAAGGAGAAGGTAGAAATGCGGTGGATTTAAGAGGAGGTGGAGCAAGGTTAGAGGGTCGGGGACAAGTCCCTCTTAATGTGTCCACCGACAGTCTGTATGTGGCCCAGCCAGAACTGGACACATTTTTGAGTCTTCTTGTTGAATTCGGCAAGATCTGCAGCAGCTGCACGGGCTTCCTCTGGCGATAGGCTTTGCAGGAGATGTGCATAGTCTGTGGCTCAGTTCCACATTCACAAGTTGTCGGGCTGGTTGTATGTCCCCATTGGCTTAGTGACACCTTTTGAACGACCTACACCGGTCCTAAATCTGTTAAGGCACTTCCAGGTTGCTCGGTTGCAATTAGCTCCTGGGGGAAAGGCTTTCATCCGGGAGAGTTTCCATCGCTGGGGGTTGTTCGAGACCTGGCGAGCAGGTCTTTCCATAAGGAGATGCGGGCTTCAGATGGGGTTGCTTGTAATGGAACAACACTGTTCATGAAGCTCTTCCTTGACTTTAGGTGGCTGGGTGTAGGTGTATGACCATGTCGAGGGTGCCTCTCATCTGATGTTTGACGGAGTCGCTCTTTCTTGCTGGCTACCGTTCTTATATAGAGGGAGCGATACCCGCCGGGATATATAGGCTGTTGGCATTTGTCGGTTTTAAACAACCTGTGATGAGCCGGCATCTTGCATTCAGAACAACATCCATCTCCTTAGCATGAGTAGATCTTTCCCATGCAGGGCAGGCCTATTCAGCAGTGGAATAGCAAAGAACGAGTGCACTGGTTCGCAATGTTTTCCGGCTTGCTCCCCATTTTGTGTTGGTGAGCTCATTCAGGATGTTTTTCGTGCGCTGACTTTTGGCCTTTGTCTGCTCGACGTGGTTCTTGAAGGTGAGGCGTCTGTCAAGGGGTGACTCCTAAGTAGATAAGGGGGCTCGCAATGCATCAGTGTTGCTCTGCACCAGGTTACTTTAAGCTGGGCGTTGGCTTCACAGTTTCTGAAGCGGAATGCACAGAACTGCGTCTTTGAGGGGCTTGCGTGAAGGAGGTTTCCTTCATTAGGATGTTGGTCCCTCCAAGGCCTCAGTAAGCGTTTTCCCCACAGTAATTGTTAAAATCAGTGCTTGGGGCAGTGACACATCAGCGTGTATAAAACCAAAGTGTGACACCGTCTATAGTTGGGTCATTCCTGGGGATGTTGTAAAACAGCGGACACTTCCCTGAGGAAGACCATTCTTCAGAATCCGCCACCTGCTGCTCTTCCCACCTAGTTCAACATCCCGTTGGCACGCGGAGGTGGGCCCCCCCCCCGACACACACACACACACACACGCCGACGCGTTAAGAGGGCCGCGCGGTGA